>NC_134483.1:277313319-277345819 GCF_040206685.1 Ascaphus truei
TAAATGGTTAAAAGTAAAATGTCACATTGCTGGCCAGAAAACAGCCTTTTAGTTTCATTGTATTCCCTATACAAATCAAGCCATGCCAATAGAAAACATTTCTTTCATTCTTAGGGAAAATTCATTGCAAGTTGAATTTCTAAGTTTACAAAGTGCCTTTATTTGACGCCTCAGAATGGGGGAGAGTTTGTCAATCAAGGGTTTACTTGACCATGACCCCACCCTGTCCTTATCAGAGACACAATAAACATAAGGGAATGGGAGAGGGGGGACTGTGGTTGTGCACACACTTGCTGAACCCAGACATCAGACACAAGGGAAATCAAACACAGCTCAACATGTTTACATAATAACTATGGATTCCCCCCCCCAACAACAAAAATTGTGCGCCCATTTGTTGGCACGCCAGAAAAAGGATGCCCACCCCATGTCCAGAAAGTAGTTTAGGTTCAGAATCCCTGTTTTAGTAGCGGCAACAATCCCATAAACGGTTGGATTATTTAGTACTGTACATAGGTCATAGCAGAGTCTAGGAATAACTAATTATTTTTCACAGGTTTCCACATTCATTACATTTGGGAAGTGGGTTGGAGCCCCACTGCCACTCAGTGGTTTACTGCCAGGATGCCGGACAAGACTGGAGGTCCTAACACATAATGGAATTGAATGTCACAGAACAGCACTTCACAATTACAGTATAGTGCGCAGAACGCAACACTTAGGAATTTTTGAGGACACAGGTCCCTGCCCAAATGAGCCTGCAATCTATGTTTTTGGTGCCTGAGGCACGGAGATAAAGTGACCTGCCTAAGATCACAAGGAGCTGACGTCAAGATTTGAACTAATGCCTTTATGCACTGAGTCACTCCTTCAGGCCTAATATAATATAAATATATACATGTATGTATAGAGATATTGGATTGAAACAGTCCTATGATCAGTGCGCCAGAGTATTAAACAGGATATAGGTATATTTATATTTCTTAAGTCCCCAAATATTGAGCCAGAAAATGTAACATGTTGATTGGAGTTCAAATTAGTTTCTTACTGCTGCGGCCGAGTTTATTCGAGCATTTGCCCGTTCTCGGCCGCAGCAGTAACCTGGCGCGCGCCGGAGGGTGCCGGGCGCGCGCCGAAGCAGCGGAAGAGCGCCCTCCGATCGGGGCGCTCTCCCTCCCGCTGCCGGGTCCCCCGGAACCCCCTGCCGCCGTCCCCCACATCGCGGGACACCAGGGCTCCCTCGGGGAGCCCTGGACGCGCGTGCAGGGGGCGCTGGCACCCGATGACGCGTGACCGCGCATCGGTGACGCGCGGCACGCCGAGGGAGTGGGGCTAGCAAGCCGGGGCATCCCCCGGCTTGCGGAACTAGCCCTGCTCGAATAAATCGTGTCGGTAGTGTACAGTAGGTTACATAACTTCTTGAATCAGTAATCCATTACAGTATATGACCACTCAAAATGTAGTAGATGCCACACAGGTGGATTAACTACAGGTGGGATTTAAGGTTAATAAGGAGAAACATAGCTAGTGAAGCCAATTTTAACCTGTTCACCACACTTATTGGAGATACTTCTTAGAGTGCAATAAAAGTATAGGATCACAAAATAAAAATATGAATCACGAATTGAGTAGTAATGATTGTAGTTGTTCTTGGCTCCATGGCGTGCATCCAGTGTAGTTGAATGATAGCAATATAATCCACAGTGTGGAGACGGGGTGCACAGCATGCAGGGGAAAAAACAAAGTCCAGCACATACAAAAATAGTTAAAAACGATTTATTGAGGAGGTTCATGCGTAACGGCGGGGCGAATGGAAGCTTAACTTCAGAGCTCCTTCCCCACCGGCGCTATTAAAGTACAATTTTGGCACAAAAATCTACTGCAGGCAGCTAACAGGAGAGGGAATAAAGGGAAGACATACCCGGGATGCCAACTAGGGCTAAATCAAAGCGGGGAACCCCGTCGGTGACAGAATATTTTAACAAGAGCGAGATGGCCCAGGCGGGCTGCTCTGACACCTCAATGCAAAGTGTGGGCTCGGACTCAGAGAGCAAGCACTCGACGCAGCAGGCACCAGCAAGAGATCAAGATCTTGTGACCAGAAAGGATCTAAAGGAATTCTGCAGAGAAATGAAAAGCTTTTTCCAAAAGGAGTTATGAGACCTGCGGAAGGACCTGGACAGCATTGGGGAATGGATGGAGGCTTTAGAAACTAAGCTCGACGACACCATAAATAAAGGCAGTGCAAACTACAAATAAAAATGTGGCACTGCTGAACACAAAAGTGAGAGAGCTGGCAGACAAATAAGAGGACGCCGACAATCGCGATAGGCGTAATAATATAAGAGTGAGGGGGGGTACCAGAATCCATTATTGATGCAGAGGATTTCATATCAAAATGGCTGGAGCACATGTTCCCTGACAGGCAGGAGATAGACCTCCATCTTGATAGGTGCCATAGAGCCCTGCGTTCCAAGCCACAGCCTGGGGACCCCCCCAGAGATATCATCATCCGGTTCCACTTTTATAAAATAAAATAATTAGTCTGCCAGATAGCAAGAGAGGTGAAAACCCTTGAATTTGAGGGCATTAGATTACAGGTTTATCATGATCGGTCGCAATCTACACTAGCCAAGCGGAGGGGACTATTGCAGATTACTAAGGTCCTAAGAGATAAAGGTATCAGATACCGCTGGCTATTCCCCTTTGTATGTCTTGTTTTAAGGAATGGTGTAGCACACACTTTGAGGCATGCTGCAGAGAGGACCGAGGTCCTGACAAAATTGGGCCTGGATTCGGGGCCCCCCTGCCACACTCATCCTCTCCGATGATCCGGCTCCTGAGGCTGTCTGGAGAAGAATGGGAGCTGCAGCCCGCAAAAACAGAGAAGCAACAGCTTAATTGGTACCAATTAAGCCCAACTCGAGACTTAAAGGGGCCAGTCCCATGTATAAAGTTTTCCAGCATAAGTCTTCCCCACGTAATGAGACTCACCCACCACCCCCTGGTGGTCAGAAGGTGAAAAGCGGCCATATTGATTCCCTCTCTAGCAAAGAACCCGGTACAGGGGAAAAGCAGACCCAACATAGATCAGCTGAAGTGACGACCGCAGTGGCGAGCCGGAGACCCGGCAGCAGACTCCCCCAGGATGACATCTGGAGACAGCATGGTGCTGAGAGCTGCAAACGACAACAATGAATGGCCAAACTGCAGAGGGATGGCACCAGAGTCCCAACACACATACACATACACTGCAGAGACAGCACCACATTAAAACATGGCACAACATACAGCACACCGTATGAATATACGCACAACACAAGCGGTGATTAGGATGAACATATAAGGATAGCAACAAGTAGAATAAGAACACATAGTATGCACACAACATTAAAGCTGGTAAGTTTCAATCAAATAAAATATTAACAGGGAGCCACAAACAGCACTGTGACACACACTGCCGGATCTGCCATGGATGACTGATATATTACAGAAGAGGGGGAGGGGCTGGTGGGAGACGGCGATCCAGCAGGGGTTTATACTAAGGCACCATCATAACTCATAGTATATATGCGGCTACATCAGAGGGCATGAGCAGGGGAGGAAATGGATATACATATATTTAAGCTGGCCAAGCGGGTTATATAGCTAGAAATACTGGGGGGCTTGGAACAAATTGGCCAGACAACCACAAATGGATCAAGTAGTAGACGTAAACTTGTGAATAGATAAAACTAATAGAAAAGGGGAAGAGGAATGCAGCGGTCGAGTGATACGGGCGATGATAAAGCCTAGTAATGGAGACCAGAGAGTAATGGGGAAGTATGTAACTTTGTAAATATGTTAGCTTGTTGCGAGGAATAATCTGAAGGAAAGGGAATAGAGTTTTGGCAGACAGGATTACAGCTAGGGATATATAAATAAGGAATAGGTGGGGGGGAGGGAGTTGGGAGAAATAGCATGGGGTTAGGGGAGGAAGGTTGGAGATACCTGTAATGAAAGATTTGAGATATGCCACACTAAGACACCGGGACAATAGCTATGGGGTGGCTCGCTATACCAAAGAAAGAAGACGGTTTCAACAAGTTCCTGTTTCCAAGTTAAGGGTTCTTAATTCTGCTTGTAATATATGATGCCAAATGTGAAATATGCAATGAAAATACTGAGGCGCCGTTGGGAGGACTGCCTCGGTCACTCACCAGCGCCTCAAAACGTGACACGTGAATGAGAATCGTGGTCACCACAAAGTCCCGGGGGATTCGGTCTACCGGGGATTCCTGGTACAGTGGCCACCTAATATGGGTAGGCCATTGGCCAGACCTTTCCTCAGGGCAAAAGAGCCGAGGCCGGTCACGGTCAGCCTCGTCTCTTCTATGTTTTTTTTTGTTACACCCCCCATCTTCTCCTCCTGCCACCTCCCCCTCATCGGGCCCGAGTGATAGGCTCCTCCTGCAGTGGAGTATACCCTATGTGCGAAACAAATTGGGGAAATATTGATGTGCAGGGGGAACAGGTACAGAAATACCAAAATAGCTAGCCTAGGAACAAGGCTGGGATGTCTCTCGGATAGCCAAAGACAACACGCCAGCCCACAGATTCTGAAGGAATTGAATGATTTTAAGTTTGAATTGGACATGCTGTTAACCTCCCAAGCAGATAATGCACTGAACTGGTCAAAGAGGAAGTTTTATGAGAAAGCAAACAGGCCAGATACCATGCTAGCACGAAAATTAAGAAACAGACAACCAAATTTTAATATTCAGATGATTCGCACACAAAAGGGTACTTCCACGGTCAATCCAAAATTAATAGTTGAAGAATTTAAGAGGTTCTACGAGGACCTCTATAATGTAGAAAAAGTGGCACATAATGCTAGAACGAAAACAGCTCAGAGGGAGTTCCTAACGAGCTCTAGCCTACCAAGATTGAATATGTTGGACAGAGAGTCTCTAGGCACAAATTTTACAATGGTGGAACTGAAGCAGGTCATCAGGGAACTGAGGCCTTTGAAAGGCCTCTACTATAAGAAATTCCTCAAACATCTGGCATGCTCCGGATGTATAATGCAGTCTTGGCGGGGGCCCCATTCCCGGAACGGATGCTCCAAGTGTCAATCACAGTAATACACAAACCAGGTAGAGGTCCGCTAGATTGTAAAAATTATAGACCAATTTCCCTAATCAACACAGATGTTAAAATCTACGCTAAATTGCTGGCCAACAGATTGAGTCATATCCTGCCTAGACTAATACATCCAGATCAAGTCGGTTTCATTAAAGATAGGCAAGCAGCGGATAACACCCGGTGAATCATTGATCTGTTAGATATAGCCAATACAAAAAGGATACAGGTTATGATGTTAAGTCTACATGCAGAAAAAGCTTTTGACAGGATTGACTGGTCATACCTGAAAGCTACACATGGAGCCTTCGGATTTGGGGAAAGGGTGAACAACGCAATTTTGTCACTATATTCAGGCCCTACCGCTATGGTAATCCACAAGGATTCCCTTCTGATTTCTTCAGAATTAAAAGTGGTACAAGGCAGGGTTGCCCTTTATCGCCCCTATTATTCGCACTATGTATAGAACCATTCGTAATCCCAGATTCGTAATCATCCCGACATAGCGGGAATCACAATTCAATCACAATCCCATAAAGTGGCTCTGTACGCCGACGACATTTTCCTGACTATTTCCAAGCCCCTCATGTCTCTGCCAAATCTGTTCGACTTGTTAGGGAAATTTAATAGAGTATCTGGCTATAAGATGAATCAAATCAGAGGCACTAAACGTGACCCTCCCAAAAGAGATGGAAAAATTAATAGAGATCAATTTCAATTTTAAATGGCAAAACAAAGAGATTAAATATTTAGGGGTCCACATAACGAAAGATTCAAAGAGTATATATAACGCAAATTATCCCAAGCTCATTCGGCTATTAACAAAGGATCTCAGAAAGTGGACGTCCCATAGGATCTCCTGGATAGGTAGGATACATAGCGTTAAGATGAATCTCCTCCCCCGTATCCTTTACCTATTTCAGACGTTACCAGTGCCACTGAGACTGAAGGATATACTCTCACGTCAGTCTGAAATCTCTAAATTTATATGGGGAGGTAAAAAAACGAGAGTAAATAAGTTAATTATGAAAAAAAAATACACTGACAGGTGGACTGACGGTACCTTGCCTGTTATCATACTATAAAGCAGCACAATTATGTCAAATTCCTCAATTGCACAGGATCCCAGCATTGAAAAGATGGATTTGACCTAGAGAGTGCAGTTTGCTTCCCATTGGAGTTGAACAACTTAATGTGGCTTCCTAAAATAGCCTATAAATCGGCTAACACGCTGTTGTCCTCAATGACCAATTCACTATCGTTTTGAGAGGCTTCCAAATTCAAACATAATCTGACCAGTAAGAATTCACTGATGTCCCCTTTATGGGGCAATCCAGACTTTGCTCTGGGCATAGCCAGGGGGGATTTCTAAATCTGGAATCTAGGCGGATTTAATAGACTTAGAGATCTGGAGGGCAACAAAAAGGTTAAGACATTTGAACAAATTAGATCAGACAAAGAGATACCACACACAGAATTTTTGAAGTGAAACTTCTTTAGTGGCACCTAGTCATGACGGGACAAAACTGGAGAGATGGAGACGAAATGTGAAACGAAAGTGACGTCACCGTCCCGCTGTCACATCGCTGCCGGCGCCACTCCTAATGGCTGCCGTTCCCCCCACATGCCCCCCTCCCTCACTCCCGGCCGCTCCAGCACGTGACGCCCGCGCCCGCTCCAGCACGTGAAGCGCG
Organism: Ascaphus truei; assembly: GCF_040206685.1. Classification (NCBI taxonomy): domain Eukaryota; kingdom Metazoa; phylum Chordata; class Amphibia; order Anura; family Ascaphidae; genus Ascaphus; species Ascaphus truei. The sequence continues at coordinate 277,320,135 of NC_134483.1, forward strand.
CACCCGCTCCAGGGCTCCAAATGCGCGTGCTCCCTCCCCTCTGAGCCGGCTTCAGAAGTTGACGCGCTGCAGCGCTCCCCTCCGAGCCGGCTTCAGCTGAAGCTGCCGCGCTTCCCTCCCCTCCCCCCCGCCACCACTGCCTCCATCGCCTCTGTGCCGTGATCTGGTAGGTATTGGGGGGGGGGGACTTCTAAAAGGTGCAGGGGTGAGGACAAGGGTGCTGTAGGAGGATAAGGGTGCTGGGAGGAGGACAAGGGTGCTGGGTGCAGGACAAGGGTGCTGGGGGCAGGACAAGGGTGCTGGGGGCAGGACAAGAGTGCTGGGGGCAGGACAAGAGTGCTGGGAGCAGGACAAGAGTGCTGGGGGCAGGACAAAGGTGCTGGGGGCAGGACAAGGGTGCTAGGGGGAGTCAGGAGAGGGGGCAGGACACAGACAGAAAGACATACACATCACACACAGAGAGACACACATACACTGACACACATACACACACACACTGACTGACAGACATACACACACTGACTGATACACACACTGACTGACTGACTGACACACACACACACACACACACACTGACTGACACACATACACACACACTGACTGACACACATACACACACGCGCACACTGACGCAGGCACACTCTGACACACACACACACACCCCAGTGATGCGCCGAACACCGCCCTTGAATGATGTGCCTATACCCCCACCCCCCCCCCACCTGCTCAAAATCCATGATGCCGGTACTGCTGCCACTGCACTGCTGCCAATAAACATGACCCGCCAATCAAATTTGCTCATGCTCTAAGCAGTAATAATATTATTGTTACTTTATATGTTGCTGACAACACACAAAGAAGTTTCACTTACTATGCGCGTGCACAGAACACACAGCTTTTTTTTTAGATACCTCCAGATCAGGGCCTTTTACAACAAATATTCCCCCCACCCCCTCTGACCACATTTGAGAAGCTTTGTCTGAGGGAAAGCGATAAATGCGGACTTACATCGCAGATGTATAGCGAAGTGGTTGATTTGGGCTCTGTAGAACAGCAGAAACTCTCTTATATGACAAAATGGGAATCAGATTTAGGGAGGTATTGGAGGGTGAGGACTGGACTGCTATAGTGACGGCGGTTGCCAAGAGTTCGATCTGCACAACATTGAAGGACAATGCATATAAAGTCCTAATGAGGTGGCATCTCACCCCACTGTAATTATCTAGGTTCCTAGACACCTAGACAGTGTGGAGTATCGGCCGACCTGTTACACATGCTGTGGTCTTGTCCTCGGATTGCTCCACTTTGGAAAAAAGATTAGAAATTGGATTCACAGGATTTTTGACCTCGAAATTCCACCAGATCCATGGTTGGTAATCCTAAATAGACCACTCCCAGCTGGAAATAAATTGATTGCTCACTTTGCAACGGCAACGAGGTGCAAGATCGCAGCATTGTGGAAACAGTCTGAATTCCAAACTATCCCCAAGATTAGGAACAGAATGTGGTACGTTTGCCAGATTGAAAAGTTAAAGAGTCTGGTTAACGACACTGGCACCAATTTTCTAAAAGTCTGGACGCCGTGGCTGGCCCAGACAGATATCCCAGGGGTTTAGGTTACAACAATCTGGCAGTGATAGCTACAGATGTGTTCTCGGTCGATGAGATGTGCCAACCTTGGGAGAGCCACCATACGAGTTTGAATATTAATGCAGGGATAGGATAAGGAGAAGACTAACTGAAACTCAGAAACATTTCTCTTTACAACAGAAGCAGACTGAACCTGAGGTCACTTCTTGAGTGGGAGATGGCGAGGAGACGGACCCACATCCTTCCCTCTATTCCCCTATCCTCCCCTTATCCTCTTCCTTCCACTTTCATCCCTTTCCGCTATTTTATTTTCAGATGCTTTATTTACTATGAGCAGCAAATTACCCACCAGTTCATGAAACAACGGTAAATTATGTTACCTGATGTATATTGGAATGAGACTGGTTAGATACATGATGTATGAATTGTCAATTGTTGCCTTAAAACAAAGCCAATAAAATTGAAGTTATATATATATATATATATATATATCAAACAACAGGGAGATAAGCTGCGCCTCTAAGGAACATATACAATAAAATATATGTGCTATAACGATATGATGTAAATGTCTTAATTACATAAGCAAAACATATATACACATATAATAATAATGTGGACCTATAATGATATCAGGCACACAAAAACATGAACAATAAAATATTATAATATAAAAAGCAAAAAAGGATAAACCAGTCCTCGAATAGTCCAATGAAAAGTATAGGTGCTGGTATGCAGGGTCTCCGGCAGCTCTCAGTATGGACCAACCATGTCCACAGGGTATCTAAAAAGAAAAAAAGAGGAGAGAGCGCACGCCCATAGCGTATAAAAGTTTTAATGAAGGGGGGAGGGGGAGAGAGGGGGGTAAAAAACGCACTTACAAAAAATGCATTAAAATCAAGCATATGTGATATACATAATCACCACCATCCGGTTTAGCTGAGACTCTTGGGGCACTCCTAAGCTCCGTTGATAAGGGGCAACGTCACTGCAGGTTCCAGGGCTGGTAGCACCATCCGGTCAAACTGCAGGCTTCAGGGGCCTCCGTTGGTAATGGAACACCGTCCCAGCAGATTCACAAAGCAGGTAAGCTATGAAAATGTCCAAGAAAGAGGTCCCGTGTAATGCTGCCTCTAGCACTCGTGCCTGGATCAATACGCTCCAGCGCTTGGTGTGGACTCCAATGTCTCTGCGTCTGACGTCACGACGCTCCCTGACGCGTTTCGTCAGTCACGGCTAACTTTCTCAAAGGGATGTCATAAGAAGGGGAGGTCCGGTATTATATATACAACCTCAGAGTGGTAATTAAAGAAAATCTCCTCCCCTACTCAGCTGCATTCGTTTTTCGTGCTGCTACACACATATATATGCACACTTATATTTACATAAAATACAGGTAATTAACCCTAAAAGGATCGGAGGAGAAAGCAAAATTTAACTCTAAATACCAGTCTACATCGTATTGCATATTGAATAGATGACACATAGTATACAAAACATATACATACAAGCTCATTAATAAAAGAAATCATTATATAAAAAAACCCATAAATGTATATTAGATTTATATTTCACATAGACTGGCATAACATAGTTCATCAATGCCAAATTCATCATGACAAAGGTCCTAAAGGGATAAAACCAGAGGGAAACATTCAGCCTACATGTAAATCACAACCTCTCAAAATATATTAATGTGTGTATGGATTCTATTATGATATTCCATAAGGTGCATCAGTAAATAATACTTAACTTCACCTAATATATAGAGAGGGATGACCCACATATAGGCTAATACTACATAAGGTTACTGTAAAACAAAGGATCACAAGATATCATGCCATAAAATAGAAAGTGCAATAATATATATATATTCCCAATCACACATAATCAAGTTCAAATTTTTTCCTCTAATGAGTGTGTGAATGACTTGAATATTGACAATAAGTCATATGATCCCGATAGGAGAATACTAATCATTTTAAAAACCATCAGTCTGGAGTCTGTATGCCACAAACAAGGCCAGGTCCCGGGGAACTATTATGTGAGTGCTTGTTAGAATTAATTATATATTTGTAATTTTTTGAAATTTTTAATTTTTTAATTTTTTAGTTTTTAAGGTAATAGGGACAGAAATGTATAAGTATCGTTCCCCATTATTTACTATCCAGGCCCTAAATGGCCATAATAAGGTGAGTGTCTATTTAAATCAATATTAAATATAATATAGGTGCTTTACGATAATTATAAAAGTGTATGTGAAAATTAATATTAAAAATATTACCTATTATCATCTATTCAACCCTATAATGATCCTATTTTTAATTGGACCACCTAAATGTGCAAATGAAAATTATTTCATAATTATATCCATTGTCCAGACGGGTGGAAGTGTGGGATAGGGGAGGGGGGGGGGGGAAAGGGGGGGGGGGCAAGGAAGGGGGGTGAATCTCAGGAGGAGATGCAGACAAAGGATGGAATGAGAAGCAGAGGAAGAGAACAGGAAGAGACATCCAAGGAATGATCAGACTAGAGTACTAACGTCTAAACACTCATTCAGTCCCCCAGGATTAAGGGTGCCCAATTGGTGAATCCAAAAGGTTTCCCGCCTACAGAGTGTCTTGAATCGGTCGCCTCCTAGAACACAAGGAGAAATGGTCTCTATTCCCATAATCTGCAAGGTCTTGGGATTTTGTTGATGAAATAGTTTAAAGTGTCGAGAGACACTATGGTTAGTGAGACCCTTAATGACATTTCTCCTGTGTTCCAGGAAGCGCGTACCCAATGTTCTCGTGGTGCGTCCAACATATTTTAGACTGCACCCACATTGTATAAGGTACACAACATAAGTGCTAAGACAGGTGATGGAGCTACTGATGGCATATGTGATGCCCCTACTCTGGGAACAGACATGAGTATTATTCAAAAGATGCCTGCATGTAATGCATCGACTGCGGCCACAGGGATGGTTTCCCAATGGTCCCTTATTTTTAGCAGTATCACAAATTGAGGAAGACTTGAGCCTAGTGGGAGCTAATATACTTTTTATACTTCTAGCCTTCCTATATGTAATAGTAGCTCTATCCGGCAGGATAGGTCCTAAATGGGGATCACACTTGAGAATGGACCAATGATCATTCAATATCCTATTAATGGATCTTGATGACTGGTTATAGGTGGTAATAAACCTCGCATTCGATCTCTCCGTCCCTGTGTATGTTGCTGGGATGTCATATCCTGAACGTTTTCCTTTTTGTAGTTTATTTTTAGATTTCTCAAGCAAAGTAGTTCTAGCAATGGAACTCACCTTGCTGAGAGAATCTGAGACCACGACAGGATCATATCCCTTAGAAAGAAATTTCTTCCCAAGTGTGACCGACTGGTTTTCAAAATCAACATCCCTTGTGCAGTTCCTCCGTATTCTGTGGAACTGCCCCAAGGGAATATTGTTGAGCCAGTGTTTGTGATGGTTGCTGGACGCATGGACGTAGCTATTCACAGACACAGACTTGAAATGTGTGGTGGTGATAATATTCAAGTCTGTGTCTATGCTCAGGGCCAGATCCAGAAAGACAGTGGACAAATTATTGATATCAAAAGTGAATTTGAGTCCAAACGAGTTGTTGCTGAAAGAGCTCAGGATGTCGAATAATTCCGACTCCTCTCCATCCCAAATTATAATAATATCATCTATGAAACGGCCATAGTATACGAGACCCGCTCCAAGCAAGATGTTCTGCCACACATGGGACTCCTCCCAGTGCCCCATAAAGAGGTTGGCATAGCTAGGAGCGAATCTCGTACCCATGGCCGTTCCACAGATTTGCAAGTGAAAATCATCTTCAAATAAAAAATAATTGTGCGTAAGAATGAAATGGATACTTTCTAAAATAAATAACCTGTGTTTTTCCGGAAAAAGTGGATCCTTGTCCAACCAGTATTTAATAGCCTCTAACCCCTTGGTATGTTCAATGCAGGTGTATAATGATGAAACATCACATGTTGCCCATAGATAGGTGGATTTCCACCTAATATCAGAAATGGAGTCGATGACATGGAGCGTATCCCTAATATGGGACCTCAGTGCAGTGACATAGGGGTGGAGAAAATAGTCAACATATTGGGATAGGGTCGATGTCATCGACTCCACGCCCGATACTATGGGTCTACCCGGGGGATTGGACAAGGATTTGTGCACTTTAGGAAGGTGATAAAAAATAGGGGTGCGTGGGTGTGAGCAAAATAAAAATTTAAATTCCGCTTTAGAAATAATACCTTCACCCAGTGCAGAAGTGAGGAGCTCCTTCAGCAACAACTGGTAAGAGTCTACTGGATCGGATTCCAACAAGGTGTAGGAGGCCGAGTCACCCAGGAGTCTGCGTGCCTCAGTGAGATATGCAGATAAGTCCTGAATGACTATGCCTCCCCCCTTGTCAGCCTGTCTGATAACTATATCATGGTTGATCTTAAGCCCGCCCAATGCGCCCAGCTCACCTTTAGTTAAATTAGGTTTAAATTTAATAGGTTTAGCACACATGGACTCAAAGTCACGTAAAACCAGACTATAGAACGTCTCCACGAAACCGCCCTTGGATTGGTAAGGGAAGAAGACTGATTTGGGCTTGAATGGTGAGTGCCTAATATTGCAATCCTCATCTAAGTCTCCCTCCACAAACCTGGTCGGATTGGTGGCCCGCTCAAAATTGTCAAGAGATGCTTGTGATCCTGAAGGTGAATCCGAGTCCCTCAGCAATGAAGTGAGTGCATCAATACATATTTCTTCCTGTGTATTAAAGACAGTTGTTGGATCAGTACTCTTGATATTATTCTCCTGAATCTTAAAATGTCTATTCAATGTCATTTTTCTGACAAAACTGTTTAGATCAATAAACAATTGAAACAGATTCGGACCTGTATTGGGGGCAAAAGATAAGCCCCTTTCCAATAAGGACCTTTCACAATCAGTCAATACAGTTGATGAGAGGTTGAAAATATTGCTACTCTCTGATGGTGTAACTAATCCTCTTCTGTTTTCCTTCTTCCTCTGGACAGCTCTGCCTGCCCTAACTCCTCTGCTCCTCTTTTTCCCTGGCCCGAAGGCCTGTTTGGGGCCTCGCGGTCCCATAGGGGATAATGTTTGTCTGGATCTCTCCCTTTCAACCTCCCCTCCTGCCTCGGGGTCCCGTCTAAAAAATGGGCCGACCTATGAACAGTGGGGGGTTCCTTATATATATATATATAAAAAAACATTTATTAAGTGGGTGACATCAAAATAGATGGGTTAAGAAAGAGTCTCTTTCCTAACCCATCTATTTTGATATCTCCTATGTCACCCACTTAATAAATAGTTTTTAACTATTTGTGGATGTGCTGTACTCCGTTGCGTCTCTGCACTGTGGATTATACTACATGTATGTGTGTGTGTGTGTGTAGGTATATATATATATATATATATATATATATATATGTATATATATATATATATATATATATATATATATATACAGTGTTCGACAAATCACCCAAAAATCTACTCGCCGAACCAAAAAATCTACTCGCCACCTAGTCCCGCCCACACACACACACACACACACACACACACACACACACACACACACACACACACACACACACACACACACACACACACACACACACACACACACACACACACACACACACACACACACACTATCCCATATACACACACACACTCTGTGGGGGGGGGGAGCGGAGAGGGGGGGAAGTGGAGACAGACACGGGGACCAGGGGGAACACACCCGCTGCCATCTCGCGGCCCGTGCGAGCAGCAACGCGGACCAGCGGGGCAAGCGGAGACCAGGGGGAACACCCGTGCTGCCATCTCACGGCCCGCGTGAGCAGTAACGGGGACAGAGGGGCAGCGGGGACTGGAGGGGAAGCGGGGACCGGAGGGGAAGCGGGGACTGGAGGGGAAGCGGGGACCAGGGAGAACACTCCCACTGCGCGTGTGGCAAAGGAACGTGGGACGGAGGGGAAGCGCCTCGGCAGCAGCCGCGGGACCCACCCAGCCTACGGGCAGCCAGCGCCCCGGGCAGCAAGCGGGGATCGGGGGCAGGGGGGGTTGGGGCTGACCCAAAATGCTTGAACCACAGCCCTACCACAGAAATTAGGTGAATCCCTCCGACACAGCCGAGGAAGTCGTTACAAAATAGGTGACAACTTTAAAAGACACCGTGGAAGACCTTTAAAACAGGAAGAGGCGCCAAAGCCTCTGCATCAGGAATATACCCGTCTGTTCCTCCGGATGCCCTACAGATCTATTTAAAGAAACTATTCCAAATCGTGATGCTTACCACGGAGGAGCGCTCGCTCATCATGGACACGGTCCATTGTTCTCTCGGACCAAGATTTGCGGACTCTAATAGATCCAGATATGTATTGCTACAACTCCATTACTTCTCAGCAAAAGAAAGGTTTCTCGCAGCGTTCAGAAACCAGGAAGACATCTGATATGAAGGCTCTTCAGAGCTGCGAGCCGGCCCTCTTACCCGCGTCACACCAATCAGGGAGGGGGATTATTTATTTATTTTAAAAAAAAAATTGGCGCGAGCAGGGGAATTCCTAGAGCCGCAGCATGGCTTGCCAGCGGCCTAAATCCACTCGCCACGGGCGTGTAGTTATAATTAATTGTCGAACACTGTATATATATATATATATATACAGCTTAACCCTGTTATAGCGCGGTCCTCGGGGGCCACCCGCGACCACGCGTTACAAACGGGGTCGCAAAAAAAATGGCCGCCGAAAAATTTTTTTTTTTTTAAAGTTTTTTTTTTTGTGGTGGTACCGCGTCCACCGGAGGGGGAAAGCTGAGAACTCTCCCAGCGTTCCCAGACCCTGTGGGGCAGCGGCAACAGCACGCAGCACTTACCCGGCATCTGGCAGCTCTTCTCCCTGTCTCTGCTTCCTGCTTCTGCTTCCGTCTTGCAAGAGCAAGCTCCCTTAAAGAGACAGTGTGTCTCTGTGTGTATATTTGACTGTGTGAGACTGTGTGTGTGTGTGTATGTGTGTCAGTGTGAGTGTGTGCAGTGTGCTGTGAGTGTATGCAGTGTGCTGTGAATGTATGCAGTGTGCTGTTAGTGTATGCAGTGTGCTGTGAATGTAATCAGTGTGCTGTGAGTGTGTGCTGTGAGTGTATGCAGCATGCTGTGCAGTGTGCTGTGTGCTGTGTGTGTGTCAGTGTGTGTGTGCAGTGTGCTGTGTGTGTGCAGTGTGCTGTGTGTGTGTGCAGTGTGCTGTGTGTGTGCAGTGTGCTGCGAGTGTATGCAGTGTGCTGTGAATGTATGCAGTGTGCTGTGAATGTATGCAGTGTGCAGTGAGTGTGTGCAAAAAAACCCAAACTTTACATTTTTTTAAAAAATTCGTTGTCCACGCTCAAACCGCGTTATAAGCGGTTCCGCGATATAGCGGATCGCGCTATAACGGGGTTGAGCTGTATATATATATATATATATATATATATATATATATATATATATAAATAGGTTTTACCAGATTGGAGTCCGGAAAAAACGAGACAGCACACAGTCTAGTAAGTCCAATAGAACTATATTCAGTATAACATGGCACCACATCCATGGGATGTGGTGCCATGTTATACTGAATATAGTTCTATTGGACTTACTAGACTGTGTGCTGTCTCGTTATTTCCGGACTCCAATCTGGTAAAACATATTTATTTACGTGTGCATATGGGACAAGCATCAGCATTTTTTCTGTTGTTTACAGTGTGCCAACTGAATGTGATTTCTTCATATATATATATATATATATATATATATATATATATATATATATATATATATATAAATTTATTATAAAAGCATTAACAAAAATAAAAAATAAATGAATTTTTTTTTAAAAAAGCAGCAATTCAGTGCTGCTTATGGTTTTTTCTCTCTGTTCTGAAACGGGGTATCCACTAGAGCTTAACTACAGCTCTAGGAAACCTCCTGTTCCTAGAAATTCATTTCATTTCAAGTCATCCTCACGCTTGTTACCAACAGAAAGGAAACAAAATAAGCTTCTTATTCTGACCGAGCGGCCATCTAAAAAAAAATATTCTCAGGAACGTTTTTATGATTATAGCACGGTTCCTCTCATGTAGTATAAATAATAATAATAAACAAGATGGAGATTGCAACTGTAAATGCGGTATTAACTGTAATGTTAAAAGCATAAATGTCAGAAGTTAAGCAGCTCCTGTGCTTAAATAACAATAGTTAATATAGCAAATAAACTATTCAAATGCCTGGCTCATAATAAAATATTTTCAAACCTCTTCCTCTCCACTGACATCATCTTCATCTTCTTCCTCCCCTACCTCCTCCTCATCTTCATCATCATCATCTTCATCCAAGTCCTCTTCCTCCTCCTCCTCCTCGCCTTCATCTTCCTCCTCATCTTCCCCTTCTGAGAAAGAAGGGAATCGTAAAACAGCAGCATTTTTTTAACAAGACAAGCAACAAAAAAAGAACCCTCCTAAAGCTAAGGTCCCACTGCCTCAAACCACGCGCCCGCAGTGCAGACAGATATGCGGGCTGTAGGGAGCTGGGCGAGGGGGGGGGGGCGTGGTAAAACTTTGCCAGGTCTGAGATGAGACCGTGGTGCCGTCCACCCCCACCACCCCACACACAAGACATACATACACACACACACATATATATACACACACACACACTTTTCCCCCGCAGCTCCTTCCCTGCTCCCCTCCCAAGCCACCTCACTTCGGTAGCTCCTTCCCTTCTTGGCTGACTGCCGCACCACGTGACGCGTCAGAGCTGCAAATCGCTAGGAGATTGTAGCATCGGCCGGCTGACGCGTCACAGCACACAGTCAGCCACGTCGGAAGGAGCCAGCGGGGACCTCCAGACTGCAGAAAGGGGCTGGTGGCCCGCGGCTGCGCACGACTGCCGGACGCAGCAGGACCAAAGCCTTATATGGCTTTTACTGCTGTAAAACCTTAAGACTCCATTTAATCTTTGGCTTTCTTTCAAATTTTCATTTAGCCGTATGTCTATTTATTTCAATTTTTTTCTAACGCACAACTGACTAAGAAATTCAGCACTAGAGCATCTATAGGAAATCAGGGAGAACACCCATCCCAGACCTACAACAGGGACTGAACGAAAGAAAACATATACAGATGTAGCAAGACTTACTGACTCTGTGGCCTCAAAAGTTTACGAGGGCTGGAGAACGGCCGGGGGTTGGTCGTGGCCAAGAAAGCAGTAGGCAGCCTGGGAGGACTAACTCAGCGGGGTACCTGCTTCTACTGTAGTGCCGACGAGTATTCTAAAACAAATCTGGGGCAATCACCAACAAGATCCTGCTACATGCTGCAACATTTCAGTGACATTTCTGCAGACAGACTAATGGCCCATCGGATTAACAGCGGGGGTCCCTGGCAGTCCCATTCAAACTGAATGGGACTGCCAGGGACCCCTGCTGTGTTAATCCGATGGGCCATTAGTCTCTGCAGAAATGTCACTGAAATGTTGATGCATGTACCCAGCATGTACCTGGATCTTGTTGGTGATAGCCCCAGATTTTCCAAGGCAGGTTTTAAAATACTCGTCGGCGCACCTGTAAATGGGACCACCAGTCTGTACGAACTGTGCGTGGGAGTCGCAGAGAGAAGCAGTCTCTCTGTGTGTCTTCCCATGTTTACTTAATTGGTATATCCCTGTATACCTTTCCATTCTAAACGTCCAAACTTTTTTTTGTTTGAAAGCTCCTTGTATTGTCCCTGAATATATGGCGTTGAAAGACTGATCACTGCTGAAAAAATGTAGGGCTGGAAGCTGGTATCCAATACAAAATATTTATTAATTTAATAATGCATAACAGCAAAGCAGAAAAAAAAGGGGGGGTTCCTCTGATGCGTTTCACACCCGGTGGGTGCTTTATCAAAGAGTGACCCTGCTGATTGTGAATCTCTTTAAATACCCTGAAAAACAAGGTATAAAAAGGTATAAAAAATGCACAGATGCGCACCAGGGATTAGTGATAAGTAATTTTTATACCTTGTTTTTCAGGGTGTCCTCCCCCCATTTCAGGGGGGATCACCTTGAAGTAGGAGCTTTCGGGGAGATGCTCTATGTACATGCTGCAAAGGGACTATCCACATTTCCATACAGCACGAGCGCTGAATATCCTGCCTTTTCTACTCTCTTTAAATACCCTGTCTGCTCCCTGGATAGGTGCGTGTTTGCGCCAAAAAAAACGGCCTATGGTAAAATAAAAAAAACCAGGTAAGACTACGGAAGCCTAATCTGGACAAACCACACAGGAAGGGAGCAGACCAAAATACCACATATTAGAAAAACGTAGAATGACGACAAGGGTAAAGAACAAACACAGTGAGGGGAATAAAAGTGAATAATCTGATAAAAAACTAATTTACAGATAAACAAACAATTATATATAAAATCATGAAAGAAAATACATAAAATAAAAAATAAAGGGGGGGGTGTGGCCAACTGCAGAGCTGAGAAGACGTGCAGTTCAAGAGCTCCGGGCCCCAAAGCCCCGTAAAGCAGCCTTTCCCCTGCAAACCCACAGGGAATTACCCCCAAATACACCAGCGGAAGGCGCGGGCGGCGGAGCTACTAAATAAATAATAAAATTGAAAAAAAAACACCAACCAGCCGGCGGAGAGCACGTAGGGGCCGGGAGACGTGGTGCGGCAGCCATTTTCCCCAGGGGACGGCCCGGACGCGGCTGAGAGCGGCGCTCCTCCTTGACCCCACAGTGCGTGGGTGGCCGGGTAAGAAGCGGGACGAGTGGCTGTCTGCCGTTAGTCCCCGCGCGGCTGCAAGTGTGCGACTGGAGGTTGGTGGGGCTGCAGCAGGGAGTTGAGAGGAGCGGGGGCGGCCATTTTGACCCGGCACTCTGCAGAAGTGCCTGCAGAGTGTGCGGACTACCCCGGCCCCCTCTACCACCCCCCCCCCCTCCCCACTCCCCAAAAACCACAGACCAGGGACTCCAGGAGATTGGGAAGACCCAGAAGTGACATCCCCTGGGGAAAGAGCACTTTTGCAGAAGTGCACAAAGAGCCTCTACACAGCCCACCCCCCATAATTAAAGGGGACATGCATGATTTTAAATAAAACCTAATGGGGGGACTTCCGGTGACGTCACCCGGTATGGACGGGTAGAAGAGGAGCTCCATAGACCCGCGCATTAAAAGACGCAAAAACCCACATTTTTCCCCAAAATTGCCGGGTAACACTTACACCCCCGGATAGCTAAAGAACTAGGCGATGTCAAAAGCCAAAAAAGCGAGCAATCAGGGAGTTGCCAAATACTTTTCTCCGTCGCAACGGGCCAGGGACAGCACGATGGAGCCTCAAGATGGCGGCGGACCGCATGGCGCCACGGCGCTTTCAGGGAAAAAAACCCAGCCAAAAGATCGCACCCCAGCAAGCCCTGATCAACCCATAACCAGGGCATACTTGGAAGAACTCCTGGGGGCTATGGCAACGACGCTCCAATCCTCCTTTCAGACTGAGCTCAGAACCGCAGTGAGCGACATAAGGAAGGAAATCTCAGGGCTGACAGAGAAAACAACTACCCTGGAGAAAAAACTCACTGAGTCTCAACAAAGACAGAGTGAAGCGGAGGAAGAGATAGGCCGTCTAGGAGAAGAGATCACCCTCCTTAAAGAAGCTATGGAGGAGCAAGAAAATCGTGACCGGCGCCAAAACATCCGCGTCCGGAACGTACCGGAGTCGGTCGCACAGGACCAACTCCGACCATACCTCATGGAGCTCTTTAACCTAGTATGCGGGGAGCTGGAGGAGAAAGAGCTCGAAATGGATAGGGCTCATCGTGCCCTAGGACCTAAATCAGACGACCCGAGGCGGCGTAGGGACATTATAATAAAGATGCATAAATACACATCAAAAGAAAAAATAATTGCGGCCTGCCGGGACCTGGGGGAAATAACCTTTCAAAATGAAACTCTCCAAGTCTATAACGACTTGTCAAAGGCAACGAGAGACCGCAGACGTGAATTAAAACCTTTAACCAACCTACTCCGCGAGAAAGGAATCCAATACAGATGGGGATTCCCTTTCAGACTCACAGTTAACAGGAATGGAAAGTTCCTGTCCATGAAATACCCCGTGGACATGGCCCCCTTCGCAAAAGCATTAGGTCTAACTCCACCTCAAACGTGGATAACGACCAATCCTACCGCTGAAAATACATCAGGAGACCCCCCCCGAACATCGGAGAGAATTGCGGCCCAACACCCTAGAGAAAAATGACAACCGCCGCGGCACTCAGATAAATCCCCCCGGACAGACCCGGAGGGGGAAGAGTGCCCCCACTTACCTTGTTGGTCCGGGGCCGCACTGGAGCGCGGGCCGCGGACCCCCATGGTAATCCGGCGCCAACCTCCACTCCCAATGTGAAGTCACGAGGCGCCTATTCTCGAGATGGCTCTGAGGAGACTTCGAGGAGGGGGGGCGCCTCTGCTCACCGTTAAAATCATCTTACCAGACCAGAACAGCACCAAGAAGTAAGCCGCCAACTTCTAGGATGAGCTGACACAGAACACCGCCCTCCAAGTTGGTTCACGAGTCGCCTACTCCCGCGATGACTCCGAATAGGATCCCGTCCTCCGACGGTAAGACCGGGAAACCGACTGACTAAACCCGGAGCAGCAGAATCGCTGATCTTCTAACTCCGGAGCATAAGAGGAATTTAGATCCCGGTTTTGCCCCCACCAGCCTCAATCTCCGGCTTTTCGGTCCCGCTTTAAATGTGATCTCCCTCTCCCTCCTTTTGCCGGTTTCTCCGGTCCCGTGGAGCGGAGCTCTGGATTGGGGGGAGGGGGGGGGGGGGTCGGTGTCGGCATCCAGCCTTTCCGCCAACGATCCATGGACCCCGTTGCCACAGAGGACTCCCCAGTCTGTGGGACTAGGGGCGGCTAGGATACCAGGAAGACGGGCCACCCAGACTGAATCAAAGAACTTAAAATCATAAGTTAATAGTGATGATCCGGAGGTCGTGAGTAGATTAAAATAATATAACTGTTATATCTCAATTAACACCTTGCTTCCCCTCTATCCTTCCCCCCCCCTGTAACCCAGACACGCAATCGCCCCCCTCTCCCCCTTCCCCCCTTCCCCCCTTCCTCATGCATACCCCCCCTCTTCCACCCCTCCCCCCACACACTCACATGTCCCACGTCCCCCCCCCTCCTTTCCCCCCCTCCTCCCCCCTCTTTTTCTCCCCCCCCCCTCTCCCCCCTATTCCCCCACACCCCCCCATCTCCCCTTCTCTCCCACCCCCCCTCCCCACCCTTACTAGCAAACCCAACTAGCACCCTACTTAAGCACAAAAACAATGGGGGAAACATACTAAGAGGAAACGAATATATAAAATAAAGTTGTATTAATCTTATTTAGTCACAAAACGATTCACAATATATCTTTTGCGCAGAGTTACATAATAGCTGTGTTATACAGAAATGGGAGATGTCTGAAATGTTTGAACTGCAACCAGGCCCACCTCCTACCCCCCCTCCCCTCTCTCCCTCCCCTCTCTCCCTCCCCCCCCCTTCCCTCCCTATACTCCCTGTGTAGAGTTACATAATAGTTGTGCTATACAGAAATGTGAAATGCTTGGGCCGCACCTAGGCCCCCCCCTCCTACCCCTGCTAACAAGCCTACCTAGTACCTCACCTAAACGCAAAGATAAATAAGAGGGAAAAACACTAAGGGGAAAACAAACATACGAAAGAAAGTCGAACTTATCTTGTATGGTCACAGAATTGTATAAAATATGTTTTCTGCGCAGAGTTGTATAAGAGTTGTGTTACACAAAAATGTGAAGTGAAATGTTTGAAATGTTTTAATTGCACCTAGACCCTCCTCCCCCTCCCCACCCCTCTCCCCTCCCCCCCTTCCCTCCCCCACTCCCCCCCCTCCCCCTCCCTCCCCCCTCCCCCCCTCCTCCTCCCCCCCCCTCCCTCCCACTCCCCCCCCTCCTCCTCACCCCCCTCCCCCCCCTCCTCCCCCCCTCCTCCCCCCCCCTCCCCCTCCTCCCCCCCTCTCCTCCCCCCCCTCCCCCCCTCCCTCCCTCCCCCCCCTCCCCCCTCCTCCCTCCCTCCCCCTCCTCCCTCCCTCCCCCTCCCTCCCCCTCCTCCTCCCCCCCTCCCCCCCTCCCCCCTCCTCCCCTCCTCCCTCCCTCCCCCTCCCCCCCCTCCTCCCTCCCTCCCCCTCCTCCCTCCCTCCCCCCCCCCTCCCCCCTCCTCCCTCCCTCCCCCCCTCCTCAACGTAAAAGGCCTCCAAAATAACCGAAAAAGGAGAGTAGCACTTCAAGATATGAAAAGATCAGGGGGAGACATCATATTCCTACAGGAGACCCATTTCACATCACAAGACCCCCCAAATTTATTCAAAAAAGTGTTCCCAATGTGTTTTTGCGCATCGTTTACTAGTAAAAAGAGGGGTGTAGCTGTCCTGATCAGACAGGGCACCCCATTTAATCATATCAAAACAACTGCGGACCCAGAGGGTAGATTTCTAGTGGTATATGGCTCCTTAGCGGGCTCAGCAATCGCTCTGGTCAATGTATATGCCCCGAACGAGAACCAAACAGAATTCCTAAAGAAAGTTCTCGAGGGCATAGACCCGGGATATCTGTCATCGATGATAGTGGGAGGAGACCTATACATGGTCCTTAACCCTACCGAGGACAGATCAACCACAATGGGTCCCCCCCGCACAACCCCCTCCCAGATCAAAGGGAAAAGGTTTAGGGGAATCTTAAGCGAGTTCTCACTGGTGGACATATGGAGGGCCCAACATCAGGGCCAGAGAGACTATACTTTTTACTCAGCACCTCACCAGACCTACTCTCGAATAGACCACTTTCTGGCCACAAAAAATGTGGTGGCGGCGACATCCGACTCCGACATAGGACCAATCACATGGTCTGATCATGCCCCGATTACCTTAACCTTGACGACCCCCTTTGAAAAAACAATAAATTACTCATGGAGACTAAATGATTCATTACTCAATCATCCTGAGATAGAAAGAGAGATCAGAGCCGCTATTCGGGACTATTTTTTTTTTAACTCAGGATCCGTCTCCTCACCAGCAATCCTGTGGGAGGCCCATAAGGCAACCATTAGAGGGAAATTAATTTCTATCGCATCCCACAGGAAAAAAGCCCGCCAAAAATTAATAAAGGAGCTTACGGATAATATCAAAATAATAGAACAATCTCATAAAGCCAACCCCTCAAAAAAAATATATAAAACATTGACAACAGCCAGAGTAAAACTTAGACAAATCCAGCTGGAGGATGTTGAGAAGGCCCTCAAATGGACTAACCAACAATATTATGACAAGGGGAACAAGGCAGACAGACTTTTGGCGACTAAATTAAGAGGGGTACATAAACGGTCCCAAATCACGGCAATCAAGAGTAGGTCTGGTGAGATACAACATAGTGATAGCAAAATAGCAGCCGAATTTACAAAATTTTACACCGAACTGTATAATCTAAGATCAAAAAATGGCCGGCCTGAATCAATAGCATCCGAATTAATAGCGCAATATTTAGATAAATGTAAGCTCCCCACACTAACGGAGGAGGAAAACACAGTCCTCAACGCTGAGATCTCAAAAGAGGAACTGGAAGAGGCGGTCAAATCACTAAAAATTACTAAGTCTCCTGGCCCCGACGGGTTCACTAATGTCTACTATAAGAGATTCTTGCCAGTACTATCCACGCATCTTCTAAAGATATTTAACGATTTCATGGAAGGAAATCAAATCCCCACGTCAATGTCCCTGGCCACCCTGGCCATTATACATAAAGAAGGCAGGGACCCGATGCAATGTGGAAGCTATCGTCCAATCTCCCTGCTTAATTGTGATCTCAAGCTATATAGCAAAATACTCGCAAATAGATTAAACCCCATCTTACCGAGATTAATAGATAGTGATCAAGTAGGATTCGTAGCAGGCAGACAGGCCTCGGACAATACTCGGAAGATAGTAGACATTATTGAACATGTCCATCTCACAGAGACCAAAGCACTACTCCTAAGCCTAGATGCAGAGAAGGCGTTCGATAGAATAGACTGGCTATTCATGGACCAAGTTATGTGTAAATTCGGATTCAAAGACGCATACCTAGAAGGAGTCCGTAGATTATATCAAAACCCGTCTGCAACAGTAAAACTACCAGGGGGCAGTAACCAGAGATTTGAGATTACTAATGGAACTCGACAGGGATGCCCCCTATCTCCTCTCCTCTTTGCATTAACCATAGAACCCCTAGCATCTGCAATTAGAGCCAATAGAGACATCAAAGGAATAGAAATTGGACACAGGCAGCACAAAATATCGCTATTCGCAGATGATGTCATCCTAACCCTTACACAACCCCAAACATCCCTACCTAACCTCCAAAAAGAGCTCCGGGACTTTGGAGATATTTCAGGTTATAAAATCAATAATGACAAATCGGAAGCACTAAATTTAAGCCTGCCAGAGCCAGAGGTGAAACTCCTCAAACTAAACTTTAACTATCATTGGAGCTCCTCGAGTATCAAATATTTGGGAGTAAAGATAACGAGGAACTACCAATCCCTATATCAACAAAATTATCCGACTCTGTTCCGGAAAATCAAACAAGATCTAGATAAATGGGGAGGATATCAGATATCATGGATCGGGAGGATGATATCAGTTAAAATTAACATACTCCCTAGATTATTATATTATTTTCAGACTCTCCCGGTCCACATCCCTGGCTCAGAATTAAAGAACATTCAAAAACTAATCTTCCACTTTATTTGGCAGGGTAAGAAACCCAGAATTACCAGGACAGTTCTTTTGGCATCAAGGGGGAGAGGAGGACTTGGTGTTCCAGACATCACAAAATACTACCAAGCCGCCCAATTGCGACAGGTAGTAGTCTGGAACGCCAACCCAAACCAATACTGTTGGCTAGACATAGAATCATACTACGCCGGGACGCCTTCACTGCCGGCTTGCCTTTGGTCCCTGAGCAGGGAAGACATGCAGAACAGTAAATTTAAGTTAGGCCCAATGAGACACACATGGGAGATTTGGACGAAATGCAAATTTAAATTTAAGCTCACCACACCTCAATCCCAACTCATACCAATTTATAAAAATCCGAAATTCCCCCCTGGCTGTGAGCCCAGACAATGGGACCAATTTAAAACAAAAAATATTAGAGCGGTTGCTGACCTCCTGAGCTTTGAGGAGTTCCTGAGTTATCAACGCCTAAAAACCAAATATGAAATAGCAAGATTGGATGTCTTCAAGTATCTACAAATTCGACATTTTATTCAAACTTTATCCCCAACGTTGAAATTTCAACTCTCACCAGTTTCGAGCGGCTCTGTAGAGAAACAGGCCACCAGAAAGGTCTTATAACACAAATCTACGGTGAATTGGAAAGGGCCATAGAAGCCCCTACACATGACTATATGCTGCATTGGGCAGCAGAATTGGAAATAGTTATAGACCGAGAGGATTGGGAAAGAATTTGGGAAAATGCCTCAGGAACTTCCATATGTACCACAATCAAAGAAAACATATATAAAATACTGTTTCGCTGGTATCTTACCCCAGTTAGAATAAATCAAATTTACCCCCAGGCGTCCGATTTATGCTGGAGAGGTTGCGGTCAGAAGGGGGACATGGCCCATATTTGGTGGACATGTCCGGAAATTCAAAAATATTGGGGAACAATACAAAAATTAATAGAGGAGGTCACAGACCTCAAAATCCCTATTGACCCGTTGACCTACCTGTTGGCCAGGCCCTTAGAAAATTTGGACCGACCAACAAGTAAACTAATCTCCTTCATTCTTACAGCGGCTAGATGTGCGGTGGCGGCCGCCTGGAAGATGGTGTCTCCCCCCTCAAAACAAACGGTAAAAAATAGGGTGCAAGAGGTGATGAATATGGAGAAACTATCTGCCTTCTTGAAAAGATCCACTGACTCCTTTAACAAAACATGGGATCCGTGGCTATCCCATATGGCACCTCTACGCCACTAATCCACATATGAAAAGTAAAAAAAAAAAGAGAGAGAGAGAAAGGAAAACCAGGTCAGGGGCACCAATGAAAATAGACTGAGGACACGGGAAGCAATGGGTATCCCACCCACCCTCCCCTTCCTATTCCCACTCACCCTCCCCTTCCTATTCCCACTCTTACTCTCTGTTTCCATACTCGCGCTCCCCACATAGCCCCTGGAGGGTCACGGGAGCGGTGAGCTTTCCTCTTTTATTTCCGGTTTCTCTAACCAACAAAAGGAGAAAATCTGTATTAGGCTGTATTATCGTTTGTTTCATGCATACTGTGAATTATCTAAATGCCTAATAAAAAATTTTGGAAAAAAAAAAAAAAAAAAAAAAAGAAAGGGATGAATGAATCAAAAAGTACATAATGAAAACGAAAAAGAATTGTTATTAATTAAACAACCTAAAAGGAAATAATATATATAAGACACATCCTTAAGCAATAAAAAAACTAACTAAATAGTGCATAAAGTCTATGAATATTAAAAATATGAAAAAATTAATTTAAGAAAACATTAATAATCAACTCTACGTTTATGATTACATGGTTAATAATTATTTATTTGTTCCATTTTTTGATGTTGATCTTTTCAATTCAAATTTTTTTGACATCTAGTATTATCAGATTAGGTTTTTCACATCTTTATCCACTGATCAGTATATTTATATCTTAAGAGTTGATTATTAATGTTTTCTTAAATTAATTTTTTCATATTTTTAATATTCATAGACTTTCTGCACTATTTAGTTAGTTTTTTTATTGCTTAAGGATGTGTCTTATATATATTATTTCCTTTTAGGTTGTTTAATTAATAACAATTCTTTTTCGTTTTCATTATGTACTTTTTGATTCATTCATCCCTTTCTTTATTTTTTATTTTCTGTATTTTCTCTCATGATTTTATGTATAATTGTTTGTTTATCTGTAAATTAGTTTTTTATCAGATTATTCACTTTTATTCCCCTCACTGTGTTTGTTCTTTACCCTTGTCGTCATTCTACGTTTTTCTAATTTGTGGTATTTTGGTCTGCTCCCTGACTGTGTGGTTTGTCCAGATTAGGCTTCCGTAGTCTTACCTGTTTTTTTTCATCTTACCATAGGCCGTTTTTTGGCGCAAACACGCACCAATCCAGGGAGCAGACAGGATATTTAAAGAAATTCACAATCAGCAGAGTCACTCTTTGATAAAGCACCCACCGGGTGTGAAACGAGTCAGAGGAGCCCCCCCCCCCCTTTTTTTGTACTTTGCTGTTATGCATTATTAAATTAATAAAAAAATTGTATTGGATACCAGCTTCCAGCCCTACATTTTTTAAGCAGTGATCAGTCTTTCAACGCCATATCTTATCTACCCTGGACTGAAGCCCGCAACGCTGAGACCTCAGAAGATGCTACCATTGTGAGTTAACTTTTTACATGATCTACTTTCCCCGGACAGCCAGCATATCATTACACCGCTCCAGCAGCCTATGCCGCAGGGTTAACGCCTGCACATCTTCATGGGGTACTGTAAGTGTCGTTTTCTTCACTTATCCTCACTGTGCAGTGAGAGTTTCTCTGTTTGGCTTTTATGGAGCTTTATATTGGAAGCAGGACTGTTTTTGATCTATCAGACACGCATACATTGTGCAACAACTGGGTTTTTTTCAATCATGGCTACATTGTCTCAGCGATACATCATATCTATGTTTTAATACTTAGTTGCTCCAGTGTAGGAGTAATCTCTTATTTCTCCTACCTCCGTTTGTCTCCGAATATATTTGCATATGGTTATAATTTCCCCTCTTCGACACCTCTTTTCTAATGTAAATAAATCTAATTTAGCTAGCCTCTCCTCATAAATTAGATTGTCCATCCCCTTTATTAATTTAGTGGCTCTTCTCTGCACTCTCTCTAGTTCCATAATGTCTTTTTTAAGGAGTGGTAACCAAAATTATACTCCATATTCAAAGTGGGGCCTGATAAACATTGTAAGCATACATTTTTGTTCCATAACTTTTGAACAATACTGTGTGAAGGAGATAATGCCATAGATACAAGAAATTAACTTACTCGCTGTATATTTTCTGTACCCTTTACTGCTATCTATTGTACTTACTGCTGCGGCCGAGTTTATTCGAGCATTTGCCCGTTCTCGGCCGCAGCAGTTACCTGGCGCGCGCCGGAGGGTGCCGGGCGCGCGCCGAAGCAGCGGAGGAGAGGCCCGCCGATCGCGGCTTCCCCCTCTCCTCTCCGGGTCCGCCGGGTCCCCCGGAACCCCCTGCCGCCGTCCCCCACATCGCGGGACACCAGGGCTCCCTCGGAGAGCCCTGGAAGCGCGTGCAGGGGGCGCAGGCACCCGATGACGCGTGACCGCGCATCGGTGACGCGCGGCACGCCGAGGGGCTGCCACTTGCAAGCCGGGAAATCTCCCGGCTTGCGGAACTGGCCACACTTCAATAAAGTGTGTCGCCAGTGTATAAGTTGCTCTCTCATTGTCCTTAATGTAAAATAGCTAATAAGCATTTTGTTAATGTTCTTCTGTTACATTGCTTTAATGAATAACTAAAGAATTATAACATAAAATACCAAAATTATTTTAAGCAAAAAGCACTATTAAATTTCTTGAATTCATGTTGGTGTGCACGCTGATCTGTAGCATTGAAATAAAACTAAAAAAACACAAGCACACGAGTTCAAGATTAATCTTTTGAAATGTTCATGTGATTCAAATAATTTCATTTTGGAGAGGCTGTCGCTTTTGTTTGAATAAAAACACAAATGGTGAATAGTTTATTATTTGCAAAACAAAGTTAGTTTGTAGTGTTTTAAGTTAACACTTTTCAACTTGTATCCTTTGTTGTGTGTACTTGAAGAGAAAAGTTGATTGGAATTACAAAAATAAACAATAATAACTTTTGTGGAAATTACAAAAATGATTGATTTTTGGACGAAATGTGTCAATTCCAGAAACAATTTTCATAAAAGCAAATACAAAAAAAAAAGGAATATTACAAAATAAACAAATGGCCCTTAACCATTCTATTTTTCAGTTTGGGTTCGACTTCATTTTGAAAATTCAGAGCAAAATAATCAGCGATAGGGATTTTAAGAGCATGCAAAGCACTTGTTTCACACCGAAGCGAGAGAAAATCAAAACCACTCCCATGTTTAGAAACTAAAAACAAAATGTAAAAATACTTACATATATCTGATTTTTGTATCCCCTTCAAAAGGGGTAGTACCAAAAAGCAGGTTAAAAAAAAATGTAAAATGATTAAATCGCCCCTAAAGTGACATTTTCAAATCCCTGCACTTCATCCCGACAGAAAGCAGGACAGACACACCACTGGTGAAAAACTCACTTAGACTGCAGTTGTGTGGTTGCATCCGCTCTACAGTCTGAATGGCTGTAACACAACTACCAGTGGGGCATCTCTGTCCTGCTTTTTATGTCCCCAATGAATTCCCTCATAAAAAAAAAAAACATCTGCAGAAGGTATATTTCGTTCTAGGTTTATAATCCCACACATTCTATACAAAAAAATATTTTTTTTGCCACGAGTAGGTTGTAGTTTTGTTTTTAAAATGGAAAAGTACTACCATTATTTATTTTTGTCCTATGAGGAACCGCCCTTTAAAGAGGTTACTGTTGTAGATTAATTATGGCCCTAAAAAGGATTGCACAAAGAGGA
Organism: Ascaphus truei; assembly: GCF_040206685.1. Classification (NCBI taxonomy): domain Eukaryota; kingdom Metazoa; phylum Chordata; class Amphibia; order Anura; family Ascaphidae; genus Ascaphus; species Ascaphus truei. The sequence goes on from NC_134483.1 coordinate 277,343,530, forward strand.
CCCACCTTCATCCTCTTCCTCGTCACCTACTCCATCCCCATCAGCGTCTGAGTCTGGGGCCTCTCTATCATCTTGGTCATATCCATCCAAAAAGGTCAGCTGGGGTAGTAGCTTGAAAACGCTTTCTCTGTAGTCATTTAAGTTTGTTACTTCACAGTTGAACAGGTCCAGGCTCTTCAGAGACTCTAACTTTTTCTGAAATAAGAAAATAGATGAGAATTTTACATAATTTGGTGTGTATGTATGTATGAAGGTACAGTATGTATGTATGGTAAGCTTTCAAGAGTTTTCCTCTCTTCTTCAGGTCAGCAATACTGATATACCTGAAGAAGAGAGGAAAACTCTCGAAAGCTTGTCCTATGACATAAATTGCTAGTCCAAATAAAAATGGTATCACCTAATACTGAACTAATTTGTTCTGCACTATTGCAACTGGACTAACATGGCTATTTCCGTTATATTATATATATATATAAATATATATATACATACATACAAACACAACGTTTTGCAGATTTTGGGCATATACTTGCAAAACTATTTATTATATCTTAAATTAAAGGGCATTGAAATGGTCAAAATTAATATGTATTAATTTAAAATGACTCCCACAAATTGTGAGCATACTTATGGCTAAAACCACCACCCAAAAGAATCCATGTAGTATAATTAAGTTATCATCAAACTTTTGTTTCTTATTAGGCTCGCTTATTTATTACATTTTGATTAACCTTTTTCCAGAGGTTTTAAATGGTTGAAAGTACATTGCTTTATAATGAAGCATGTTTTAAAGGGGTTGCGGATAAATAAACAGCAACATTAGCAAAAGTATCCACGGTAAACCTCAAAGTCCTTATTTTCTGGTGTTCAAAAACATAATGCAAACTTATGCACCTAATGTAGAGATGTAATAACTTGCCGAGATTCCCTTTTTTCAAATGTTTTGCTCAAACTTCTAAAAAAAAAATTATAAAATTTTCGTAAAGTTCACTCAAACTTTTTTGACCGCAAAGTTCTGAAAATGTTGCTGGAACTTGTCTAAGTTCTAGCAAAATTGGCAAATTTCACCACACATCTAGAAATCTTGAACAACATTAGGAATCTCACAAAAAAAAACATTTTAGGCTATGAAATACAGTTGGTCTGTTACTGGGGGGAACTGCTTGCAATTACACACACATACTATTATACTGAATATCAGTCTTCCATCCTCTATTGCAGGGGTGCGCAAACTGGGGGGCGTGGCGGTTGCAGAGACCCAGCACTCTTCCCCCAAGGAATTTAAATTAATGCTAGGGGATCGCGTGATACCTTGTCTTCGGCGATGCATCGCCATGGCGTCAAATGATGCCGTGGGGTCACGTGACATCACATTGCCATGGCACTTTGACGTTATTTGACGCTTAAGAGAAAGTATGGGAGGGGGGCGCGTGCAGAGAGGGAAGCAGGCAGGGGAAAACAGCAGGGAAAGACTGCGCACCCCTGCTCTATTGCACTGTACTAAGGAATATTTACGCTTTCTAAATAATAATAAATTCAGATAATACAGAGAGCTAGGCACATTCGCATAGGTTCACAGTTGAAGCGGTTGCACTCCACTGTTTTTTCCAAACAAGATTATACTGTATATTCTGAAATCAAAGCAACATGCCATTGTATACCTTGAAGTCTATTCACCAAGATGATGAATTGTTTAAGCTATGTTAATGATTGTGAACGGAGCGTTGGAATGAACTACTCGTAGCAATGCATTCATTTTGCAGCTTAGCGAAAAGACCCTTACAATCTTCTCTTTCCTGCCATGTTGATGAATGTTAGCGTTTCCCAAAGATTGAGATCCCTACACCGCTTCAAGGAGAGAATTTGGCACAGACGAGATTTGTAAGAGACTTTCAAGACAGAGATTTTCCCAGTTCGATATGCCTCGCTCATATCCAAGCTATGTTGACTAACCGATACAACATATTTTTCTGTGTACAACTTCTGACTGGCAGAGCTGTAACAGGCTAAGGTTCATGATGGATGTGCGTACTCAACTATTCAATGTGTTGACGTTGTGCTGGAAGCACAGGAGGAATACCTTCATGAAGTTAATTCCAGTTCACTCAGAAGCAGAACCAAAGCCACGGCATCTCAAATAAAGCACCCTGCCCTGTGCGATAGGTTATTCTTAATCCATCTCTTAAGGATTCCTATAGACTTATAGTTACCTTTGAATTGTGAAGCTGATTTTCATTGCTTAAAAAAAGGTGTTATCATGTCTGAGTAAGGACATGTATGTAGATCCTTA